>NW_025830638.1:489164-538912 GCF_002878395.1 Capsicum annuum | reverse complement strand
GGGGGTGGTTATGAAGAAGATGAAGATGAAAGTGGATTTTTTATTTTATTTTTTAATTTAATATATATATAAAGAAAACTTGTAAAATTAAAAGGTGGGACCCACCATTTTCCATGGTTTTTAAGAAATTAACGCGCTGATTTTTTTTTTTTAAATTGCCACGTCAGCAATTAGGGTGGAAAAAAATTCACTTGGAAGTTGTTAAGGGGGGTAAATAATTACCCGATTAGTTTAGGGTCTAAAGTAAGTTTTGGCTACAAGTTTAGAGGTGTTTTGATGTATTATCTCTTTAGAAAAGAAGTGTAATGTTTTATTTTTATTTGGCTTTCTGTCATATTTTTAATATATAATTTCTTTTGTATTTGATTTATAATTTTTTTATTTGCATTCCTCATACGTAGTACATCTTTGTTTTTTTATAATATAATTTTCTTATATAATTAAATTTGAAAAAAATATATATAATTCGCGAAGCGCGGACAAATTAATTAATTTATCTTTATAGCAAAGATACTAAAGACTGTTTCCAATAAATCCTCAACTAGAAACAAAGGGTGGGGTGGGGACCAGTCCAGTAAATAGTGAAAGAAACATTTGTATTATTTTTATAATTTAAGATATTATAATAGATTATACTACTACAAAAATAAAATAGAAATTAACAACCGACAAATTTTATAATTAAATAGCGAAATTTGTTGCTAATTATTTTTGGTGAAGATTAGTGGTGGATCATGAAAAAAATTATATTAATTATGTACGAGCAATTTAACAGAAAATTAGCAACTAATTTCAGTTTTTGTAATGTTAATTAGAGTATTAAATTTTCTAAATCGGGAATCATAGTTTTTCACATTAATAAAGTTAAAATAATTATTCAAAATAAATAAATAAGAGAGATCGATAAGCATAATATCGCAAACAAAAAAGGAGGTTAATTTAGGAAACTAAACTAGAAGGGAGATTTATTAAAATTGGTCTAATAATAAGGATGATGAGACGTATTTTATGTGATTAACTTATCTACTTAATTGATATTTGTAAATATGCACAAAAATATTTTCATATCATATGAATCAAGAGGGTCAAATAGAAATACTTTATCATGTGTTCTGATCGTCAATTAGAATAGTCAAGAATATATCTAGGAGCTAAAGAAGATGGATGTATTATTATGAAAAAGTCAATTCAGAATTTTATATTTGACGAGCTCATCCTTTAAATTCTTAACATGAACTCCTTATACTTTGAAATTATATTATAAAATTAATTATTTATAATGGTAATAATCTTTACATATATGTATCTATAATTGCTATAAAAATACTTGGGTCAATTGAACCCATTAACTATATGTTACACCCCGTTGCTGTTAATTTTAATGGAGACATTTGATTTAACTAGTTTCAATGTACGAGCCTCACGCGTATATTTCATTTTAATGAGTTTAAACATTACATAATATGATATTTATTTAAATAATAAAGATAAATACAATAATTGAATCCAACATTTTTTGAATATGTAAAGATGAAGAATTTATTTAATTAGTTATATAGTTGTTGTAAATATCTAAGATACAGATGAGGCAAGTAAAATACATTGATAACTCCTTAAATTATAGTTGGTATCTTCAATAAGCCGATGATTAGTGCTTGATAATTCATAAAGTTGCGTAATTTGAGCTTGGTTCCATCCAAAAAGTGCAAGATTTGACCTGTAGATTTCACGTTTAATCTCTCTTCTTGATCAAATAGTCGATATCTCATTTCTACTGCTTCAAATATAGTCATGCTCTTTGTTTGCACTTCACCCATAATTTTAAATTTTAATTTGTAACATGGATCCAAATAAAATAAAAATAGTGTCATACAAAAGAAAAAAATAAAAAAAAATAAAAAAAAAAATATATATATATAATACACTACAAAAAAAGGTGTATTTTGCGGAGGTTTAATTGTGGGGGTCATTATTAACTTCCACAAATATATCAAATTGTAGGGGTTGGTATACCCTTCTTATTTTAATTATTGGGGCGGTTAAAACCCCCGGTATCCTTAAAAAAATAAACTCGGAATATTTGGGTGGTGAATAAACCCGGAAATATATTTATTTTTCCGCCTCAAAAGCCCTCTTTTATCCTAATAGATAACCTCCCTCTCAAAAGCCCTTATTCCTTTCTTTAAGAGGCTCTGTCAATTCAAGACGATTCTCACTGTCAACGAACAATTTTCAGGCTCAAGCCGGAGAAACGTTGGTCTTAGGCGTCGAAAACAAAGGGAAGGACAACGTTACAATATTATGGTACACATTCATGACTAATTATGTCTAAGAAATCCTACTTCTCATTTTTCTTTTGGGGGGTTTGTTTTACTTTTACTTTTGGTCATCTGACCATCTAGAAATTAAGTTGTAGACGTCAAGGCTCTCCGGCGACAACTACATCTGAGCGGTGACGACTGTAGCTCTCCGGCATTGCAGTAGTCAGCAGTGACGACACTTTCTTGTTTGAGGTATCAGCTATGTAAAGAATTACTCTCTTGTTTATTTTGATGCTTGTATTGATGGTGAAGATGATTTAATTGCAAAAAAAAAGGTTAAAAATGAAATCTTTAATTGATGGGGTTATTGTTAATCTTCAGTTTGTGGCAAAGATTTTATTAATTTGATCCATTGTTATAAAGATATTGTGAGCTAGAGGTAATGTATACGTACACTCTATCCTCGTCGGACACCACTAGTGGAATTTCACTGGGTATTATTGTTACAAATGTTTTAAAGATTGTTTGTTTTGTTTTTCATATTCTGTTTGGTGGTGAAGATGATTTAGGAGCAATCTTGTTTTTTCTTTTTTGGGGGTTATTGTTAATTTTGAGTTTGTTAATCTTTTCTAAGCTTCTCCTGAAGGAGGATACCAATGTGATTCTTAGTAGTTTCAGGGAGATAATACGAAGTTTAGGCAGAGTGGATATAGGAGGTTCCAGTTTCTAGTTTGGTTGAATTTTTCTTTTTTGAAGTGTCTATTTATGCATTCAATTGGCCGTGTGACTGTCAGATTCTTGTCATAAGAGGTTACACTTTTCATTTCAGTTCCAATGTAGTCTTATTTTAGAGCTTTTGGAATATGCATTACTTCTCGTTTGAATCTTTAATCATATAAGACAACAAGACATGATCAATAGAGTCTGGAAGATGCAATGCTAAAGTTATAGGAAATTAACTCAAGTTCATGCTATCATGCTAAATTTATTGCAGAAGGTTCTAGTTTTTTGTCTCAAGTGCAATCTCTATATGTACATTTCATAATTAGTTTTGAAATAACATACTTTAGCTCTTTGATAATCTGACTTTGCTTTATCATTTGTACTCTTAATTATGTTGCAGATTAGTTCTTAACATATTTAGATGGATAAATCTTGGATTGAAAAGCCCAGGAACATATCTGAATATAAGCGTAGTTTGACTCAATTTCTGGACTTTGCATTTATGAATGCAGTCGGAGGAGATAAAATTAAATGTCTGTGTCGTCTCTTCTATTTTACAAAGTGGCAAACTAGAGATATAGTGCACGCCCATTTGATCTGCAAGCAATTTACTCAGAATTATATCACTTGGGTTGTACATGGAGAAAGTAATATGTTGAATAATTTTCCCAATATAGAGGTTACTCATGATATACTTCCTCCTAACAATCCCATAGAATTATTGATTAATGAAGTATTTTAGGGCTTAAGGCATGAGGGGATGGATGCAGGTCCTTCACAAGTAGCGGGAGAAGAAGGAATGTCAAATGACATGCCTGTTTTGAATAACACAGACTTTCTTGAGTTACTTAGAGATGGAAGTCAAGAATTGTATGAAGGATCTAAGTACTCTAAGTTAGAATTTTTATTAAAATTGTATCATATTAAGTGTTTGGGTGGATTAAGTGACGAGGGAATGACAATGATCCTAGATCTACTGAGAGATGCATTTGATTTTGTAAAGTTCCTTAGTTCTTTTTATGATGCCAAGAAAATCATCAAGAAATTATGTTTTGATTATATAAAGATAGATACCTGCCCAAATGACTGAATGTTATATTGGGGAGATGATGCTAATGAGGAAAGATGCAAACATTGTCACACTTCTAGATGGAAACCAACAAAGAAGAATGATAAAGATCATGCACTTGGTATAAGTCAGAAGCAAAAGAAGAAAATTGCAAAAATTTTGCATTACTTCCCATTAAAATCAAGGTGGCAAAGATTGTTCATGTGCTCTAAGATTGCTGAGCATATGAGATGGCATGGCGAGGATGTTAAAAATTATGGAATTTTGAGGCATCCTAGAGATGGTAAGGCATGGAAAAAATTTGATACAACTTTTCCTGAATTTGCTTCTGATTTTCAAAATATTCGATTAGGTCTACCTAGTGATGGTTTCAATCTATTTGGGACGATGAATACTTCTTATAGCATTTGGCTTGTCATTTTGGTTCCATATAACCTTTCCCCTTGGTTGTGTATGAAACAACCAAATTCATCCTCTCAATGATTATTCTAGGTCCGCGTACAGTCGGTAATAACATAGATGTATATATGCAACCCCTTATCAAGGAATTGAATGAATTATAATATGAAGGTGTGGAAACATTTGATTTATCGAAGAATGAAATGTTTAGAATGAGGGCAGGTCTTATATGGACAGTAAGTGACTTTCCTGGACTTGATAGTTTATCTAGTTGGGATACGCATACTGATTTAGCATGTCCTTATTATAATTTTAACACCGAACCTTGTTGACTTTAACATAGTAGAAAATGGTGTTTTATTGGTCATCATCGATTTTTGACAAGAAATCATAAATTTAGATTGATGAGGCGTCATTTTTTTTGGAGATGTGGAGGAGAGGAAACCACCAAAAAAGCTATTTGGATCAGATATTTTGCAACAAGTAAGAGATATTGATATTACATTTGGAAAACCAGTGGAATTGAATGATAAAAGGAAAAGAAATAGAGAAAGGAGTTGTGGGGAAAATTCAACTCAACAATGGAAAAAAAGCATATTCTTCTAGATTCCATATTGGGAATTTAACCCGTTTCCCAATAATTTGGATGTTATGCACATTGAAAAGAATATGTTTGAAAATGTTTTGTACTCAATGCTAAATAAAACAGAAAAATTAAAAGATCATGTAAAGGCTCGAAAAGACTTACAAGATATGGGTATAAGACCTGATCTTTAGCTTGATGAGAATGAAGAATGCAGACTTACTGTGTTTACAATTCCCACCAAAAAAAGAGTTGTCTTTCTCAAAACTCTTAAGAATATCTCAGTGTCGGATGGTTATTTAAGTAATATTTCTCATTGTATTGATCCGGAACAAAAACGAATATTCGGATTAAAAAGTCATGATTGCCACATCATTAAGGAACAGTTATTACCTGTAGCAATTCACAATGTGCTTCCAAATCATGTTGTTGCATTTTTAGCAGAGTTTTCGTCCCTTTTTAGACTTCTCTGTATGAAAACCTTAAGCTTCTCGGACTTGGATAAGCTACAAGAGAGGATTGTTCTCACACTTTGCCATTTAGAGATGCTATTCTCTCTATCTTTTTTTACTGTAATGGTTCAATTAGTTGTTCATCTAGTGGGTCAAATAATACAAGGTGGTTCGGTGCATTATCGTTGGATTTATTTTGTTGAAAGGTAAAAGATTTGTTATTTAGAAACTCTTTAAATTGATCTTGTAATAGTGATTAAAAGTAAATGCTTGTTCTAATGTCATTCTACCTTTTGTTAGAATGTTAGGTTATTTCAAGTCTTTTGTGGGGAACAAGTCGCAGGCTGAAGGTTCCATAGCTGAAGGTTACATGGTTGAAGAAGCTTTAACTTTTTATTCCCGTTATTTTGAGGATATTGAGTTAAGGGTAAATAGACCTAAACGTGTTAATGATGAATCAAATCATAATGAGGCTTCTAACAGGTCATTTATGTTTCCTCGACAAGGTAAACCTATTGGTGGATCCTCAACATTTCCTTTGAATTTCCTAGAGAAGACTCAAGCTCATCGATATGTGTTACTTAATTGTGCAGCAGTGCAACTATTTATAGAGTAAGAGGTTAGTATTAGGCTCATGTATCATAGGAGAGACAACAACAGTGTTACTTCTAGTTGGTGTTGGGTCTGCTGAGTGTCTCATCTGAGGCATCTTCTTTGATTGTATCTCGAGAGTGTTCTTTTTTGAATATTTTGTCCCGTACTCAGACAGTGGAATAATAGGTCCCTTATATCTCCATTCTTGTGCTATTTCCTTTACTTTCTTTCTTTTTCTTGGTGGGTTAACTTTAGGAGATGCAGGTTGTTAAGGGTTAGAGCAAATATGAAGAACAATTTAACCTCTATAAGGTGCACGCATAAGAAATCCTTGTTTTCTTTCTAGTGCATTTATCTGCAAACAAAGGAGACCCTATGGCACTAGCAATTCTACTAAGTGAACCACAACCCCAGCAACTCAAAGGCAATTTAGGGAATTTTACCCACAATGATATCGCATCCATGAATTCCTTAATAGTCCTACTATTGTCAACATCCGCGTGGAATAACAAAAATGTCAATGCGAAAAATGTATACATTGTAATAAAATCGACACTAATAAATCAAATGTTAATAAAATTCTTACTGCATCCATCAGCTATTTATTTCAGCTTCAGTTAGCTTAGATCCTAGCCTAGACAACCCAGTTTTAAGTTCTTCGTAAGTGATTGTACCGCTCCCATCAGTATCCATGTTATTGAACATCTACTTCAGTCCCTTGATTTCTTCTTCCGATAAGTTTTCTGCAATAACCTTTAAGTAATTTGTATATTTCAGCATCAAAACAGAGTGAGTAAACATTCACAAAATAGAAATATCAATAGGCGTGTACCTTAAGAGTGAGTTTCTTCATCTTGTTTGATACTCTAAATTGCTTCATCCTTAACAAAACCGTGCTATCAATAGGCTTGTCCGATGCTTCACCGTCTTTCTTGAGCCACGGATTCCATGGATCATACATTATCATCCAGATAATGAGTAAAGTCTACGAAGAACCACTTTATTACTTTACTGATATAACGAGTAAAGTTTAGTATATGCACATACCGAGGGCTTCATCTGCAGTGATCCGCCTTCTAGGATCCATCGTCAACATTTTTCTCACAAGATCCTTTGTTGAGGAAAAGATAGAAGGCTAGGGGGATGATTCAAAATCCAACTTGCCTTTAACAATTTCTTCAAATATTCCCTTTTCAGTTTCTGATGACAAGTACAAACACATGAAATTATCAAATCAACAAAGAAGAATATTAATAAGTTTGTCAATTCACATACACAAAGGACATATTAAAAGGGAGGTACAACACAAACAACAAAAGATTAGTTCTTCAAAATGGACACACCGTACCAGTTTATTTACATGTTGCTATCTTTTAAGTGATCTGATAGTGTAAAATAAAATCTTTTACATTGTTAGAGGTCATTAGGTTGCTGGTTAGGAATCAAATTATTCATATATTAAAACTAGCATAACTAATTTCACGTTTGGTAGCATTTTAGTTGTGAATAAAATTCCACACATCAAGTACGGTGTTTAGTTACTAGCTCACAAGTTTCTGCATGAACCATAGGCCTGTTATTAATAGTGAAGGTTCTAGTATATAGGATCTCATGCATATCCTCTACCGATTGAAATTTAGCAATAAAATTTTACTTTTAAATTATAGCAATGTTGTTTACCATGATTGTTATTGAGTAGAGATAGGTAGAGGGGTGGGTTCATTTTTTGGTCCTTTGGTAAAAGCATACTTTTGCCTCGACCTTGGTCCCTAGCATCGGTGCATAGATGCACATTAGATATGATATCATTAACATTTTTTATCACCAGTGGAGGACTTCTCCTAGTCTAGCATGTATTTTGTTTTAACTTTTAATCTTTTGGATGGGGTTCCCGGAGATCCTAGCGCCAAACTCGAAGAGTCAATAGACAAGGGAACAATGTGTTGCTAATCGAAGAACTAACTTATGTTTTTCCTTTTAACTTCTGTTTATTGTTCATTTCTAATCGAAGTTATACTATAGTTTCTGTGTTGTACTATATTTAGGATAAAATTGAACTCGCAGTAAGTCAAAGCACAATGGACGAGTCCAAAGTTTCTCCAACTGATGTTGTTGGTAAGGTGATAGGAAAAGAACGTTCTGGAAGGGTGAGGTGCTTAGGACTAGGAGTTGTTCCTAGCAGATCATTTAAACAAACACGTCCTCATTTTGGTGGTATGATTTCTTCAAATAGTAACAGTTCTTGTCTATCCAATTGCCAAGAAAACTACATTCAAATGTTAAATGCTCAAAAGCAAAGTCAAGAGAACTACAAAGAAATGATGACTTCTCACAATTTAATGATGATGAATTCTCACAATTTGATGATGAATCATTTCAAGGCATATATGATAATGAAAGAAGGCACAATACTTGAACAGTTTACAGGATTTTTCACTCCTACGGTAAATAATTTTGATTTGAGAAAAATTAAGTTAATGTATTGTTATAAAATATTTAGTATTCAAAAACCTGTATTGTTATAAAATATTTAGTATTCAAAAACCTTAATATTTTTATTTTTACTTTTGTAGCCAAGTGATGTCTCTAGTGGACCTCTTTCGGATTTGAATGGAAGATCATTTGGTGATAGTTATTCTAGCGATGATCATTGAAATTTGTAATCGTATTAGTAATTATGCCAATGTTATTGAATCGTTGTTGGAGAAGTATTTTGTGTTTAAATTAGTTTTTAAGACTAATGACAATATTTTTGTCGTACACTTTTATGATCTAATATATTTTGATTTTTGTTGTTATTAAGGTGTATTTTTTTTTGTCCAACAATGAATGATATATATGAAATCCATTAAATAAAATTTAAATTTAAATATTGATCATGAATAGTGTAATCTTTCTTTTTTAAAAAATATCAAGTGAATTGTGGGGGTTTTGATCCCTACAATTTTAAAAATATACTGGTTTTAGTTTACATATTGAGGGGGTCAAAACCGTCGTTACTTAGTCGTAAAATGATTGCGACGCTCGTAATTGTGGGGGTTTTGAAAACCGTCGTACTATCAAGTTGCAGGGGTTTCTAACCTCCTAAATATGTAAATATAACCCCCGCAAAGTGAGCAATTTTTTGTAGTGTTATATGATCTAATCAAGTGACATAAATATTGAAAAACTAAAATTAAAAAATACACATCTTATCGAGAAAATAATCTCACGCTAATCAAACAATTCTAGTAAATCTCTATGTGAATGGAGATACAAATATATATTATTTTAAATATATAATTCAAAATATATATCATTTTAATTCTATAACTATTGATGTATTAGCATAAAAAATTGAATGAAAGACACATATACATATTTTATTGATTAAATTAATTATTTTTTAATTTATTAAAGTGAAATTTCGGGATTTATGATATTTGGCCAACTTGTTCTCACTTTCATTTACATGACAATTTATATCTCACAGTTACAGAATTAGAAAGAAAGTGGCGTTCTTCTTTTGATCCCATTGTGAGGTACATAGGTCCTTGATGTTTTGTTGTACTCCTTATTAACTTTTTAGGAACACATGTTCTTTTTTCTACTAAAAAAAAGAATTATCTAAGTTGTTTAGTAGAATTTCTCTAAAAATCTATTTATGGGAGGCTTAAGATAATATACATATTAAAATAATACAATTACACCTTATAACTTTTATATAAAAAAATCTGCAAAGTCAATTGACTTTCGTCTACAACCTTCAAACCACCACAAACTAATACGATAATAGAGATATCAAGAAAATACAATTAAACCTAATGTTTATCTAAAAACATCTCAAAGCCGACCGACATTCGTCTACCATTTGTAAACTAACTTTTACACAAAAAATTCTTAACGTTGACTGACATTCATCGACCACCTGTAAACTACAACAAAACGATACGATAATACAGATATCAAAACAATACAATTAAACCTAACCTTTACACAAAAAATTTCTCAAAGTCGATCGACATTTATCAACAACCTGTAAACTACCATAAAGTAATACAATAATAAAAATATCAAAACAACACAATAAAACCTAACATTTACCTAAATAAATTCCTCAAATGCCGACTGTCATTCATGTACAACCTGTAAACTACAACAAATCTACGATAATAGAGATATCAAAATAATATAATTAAATCTAAAATTTACATAAAAAATTCCTCAAATTTGACCGACGTTCATCGAACGTCTGTAAACTACAGCAAATAATACGATATAGAGATATCAAAAAAATACAATTAAAATCTAAGTTTTACATAACAAAAAATTCTCAAAGTCGATCGACATTCATCAACGACCTTTAAACTACCACAAAATAATATGATTTAGCAAAACTGAGTAACATCATGAAGAAGAATTTGAAATTATAATACTTTTTATAGAAATAGAGGATTTATAAACAAAAAAAAACTAATAATTAATATTTTAATAGAATTTTTTATATATCCATATTTTTATACTTGTTTTCCTGTAAAACTACAATAGCAAATTAAGGAACCGACTCTTTTTCTCTTTTTTTTTTGTGTGTCTGTGGAAATTTTTTTTTTTCTTCCCATTTAGTTTAGTCGAGAAATAGTTACCAATATTTTCTTTCTTTAGAAAACCTTTCTTTTCTTAAAAAAATTGAGAATACTCTAATTATGGTATACAGTGTAAGTAAGGAAAAAAATGATATACAAATTTAACAACTTAATAATAAAAAATTCATACGTGCAGAAGAGAGAAGATTTAGAACTCTTACCATATTATTTAGGATCTATTAATTTTAAAATTATATTTTTCTCTTATCATTAGGAACTCTTACCATTTGTTTTCGAATTTCTTAATTTTTAAATTACATTTTTTTCTTACCATATATTTTAGGACTCCTTAATTATTTAATTCTCCTAATACTTTTTATCATATATTTTTAGGACTCCTTAAATTTTTATCAATATTATAAAAATAATAATATAATAATTAGAGAAAAATGGTGAAAAGACTATTTTGTCTAAAGCGGGGTCTTTTAATGAAGGACAAAAAATTCAATTCACTTTTCTAAGGCCCTTCACACTTTTAATATAACTAGTTTAGGTGTACACGCCTCGCGCGTGTACCTCACTTTATTGAATTTAAACGTTACACTAAATAGGATATTTATTTAAATAATAAAGATGACGAATACAATAATTAAATTCAACATCTTTTGGAGAATTTATTTAATTAAACTTAACCTTTATAAAAAAAAAATATCAAAGTCGATCGACATTCATCTACCACCTGTAAACTACAACAAAATAATACGATGAGATATCAAAATAGTATAATTAAATCTAACTTTTACACAAAAATTTTCTCAAAGTCGTCTGACACTCATCTACCACCTGTAACTATAAAAATAATATGAAATAGAGATATCAAAATAATACAACTAAACTTAATTTGTACATAAAAAAATTCTCAAAACAAAGATATAAATGCAATACAATTAAAAAAAATTACAAAATAAAGATATAAATATAATACAATTAAATCTAACTTTTATCTAAAAAATTCCTCAAAGCCTACCGACATTCATCTACCACCTGTAAATTACAACAAAATAGTAAAATAGTGATGACAAAGCTTCAATTTTGATGAAAATAATTCTTTGTATGAGCAAAAATTTTGATCCTAAAAAATGACTTGAATGAAAACAAAGAAGATGTATATATACACACACGTTGAATTCTATTATACTGACAAAAATACTGAAGAAGTTGAGGGTTAGAAAATTAAGCATCCATCAATCTAGACATGCAGCCGAATCAAGTTAGATGAGCATCAATCATATTTTTTCAATAAGTAAATCGATTTCTTCGATAGTTTAATGTTCATCTCAATATTTATAGAAGTATTTCCTTAATAGAGTCTATAACTCTATTTTAGGAGTATTTTTGTATCATATTTTAGGAGTATTTTTCTAATTGATAATAAAAAAGAAATATTAATTAATTTTCTTTCCATATATTTTAGCAGTCTCATATATTTTAGGAGTTTAGTTAATATAATAAAAATAATTAAATAATAAATTAAAAAATAATAAAAAGACAATTTTCGTCATATAATGAAGGATAAAAAGTGCAAATCACTAGTAATTCTTTTAGTTATTAATTCTCTTAATATCTCATACCATATTGTAGAACTATTTAATTTTAAATCTTATAAAAATATTTAATTTATAATTTATGAAAAATATATTATCAAATAATAACAAAAAGTTAAATTAAAAACTTACAACAACAATATTAGAAATATTTGATAAATATTACTTAACTAGAGTAAATTATATACCATACCTATAAGCTAGGAATGTAAAAATACAAGTATGGGATAAGATATTAACAATAGAAGAAATTTATAATTATGAACTAACATCAAAAGATATACCTTTAGGAATGCCGTTCTTAGATAAATTATACCCACATATAATAACTAGAACAGACTGGTGGTTTACAACACCATGTAAACAGAAAGTAAGAGCAACTTCTTTTTCAAAATTTTCCTCCTCATTTATCATATATTTTAGGACTTAATAATTATTAATTTTTCTAATAATTCTTACCATATATTTTAATGTACCATATTTTAGTATATTTCTTAATTTTTAAAACTTACCATATAATTTAGGACTCCTTGTTTGAATATAATAAATATAATTAAATAATAATTCTACGAAAATAGTAAAATGATCATTTTATCTATTGTGGAAACTTTTAATGAAGAGCAAAAAATTTAAATCACTTTTCTAAGGGTTTTCACGCTTTTAATATATTATAGATATAGATTATAGATATGGATATGGATTATACAAATTGCTATGATGACAGAAGAAACGTAGGAATTTCAACGTATTAGACTTAAAAATTTCAAAAAAGAAAGAAAGAAAAGTGTTTAATTATTAATTAAAACACGAGAGTGGACACCCATCCCTTGTGTGCCCGATTCTTAAAAAAGAAATGAAAAAAATAATATGCCAGACGTCGGTCTTGAAAGACTCAAATCTAGAAAATAAGGTTAAAATAATAATAGACTGATAGATTTAAAATTTTGATATATTTATAAAGTTGAGCTCAATAAATATGGCACCCCAAGACTATTTGAGCTTGCATGGGTGTACACATATATATATTTACTAGTTTTTGTTTACACACTTGCGCGTGTACCTCACTTTAATGAGTTCAAACATTACACTAAATAGAATATTTATTTAAATAGTAAGGATGAATACAATAATTAAATTTAATATCTTTTGAGTATGTAAAGATAGAGAATTTATTTACTAAACATAACCTTTATCAAAAATATTTTTAAAAGTCAATCGACATTCATCTACCATCTGTAAATTGTAACAAAACAATACAATGATAGAGACATCAAAATAACACAATTAAATCTAATCTTTACACACAAAAATTTTCTCAAAGTTGTCCGACACTCATCTACCACCTGTAAATAATAACAAAATAATATGATAATATAGATATCAAAATAGTACAACTAAACCTAACCTTTACATAAAAAAAATCCTCAAAGGCGACCAACATTTGTCTATCAACTGTATACTGCAACAAAATAATACTATAAAAGTGATATCAAAACAATAGAATTAAAATTAAATTTTACACACAAAACTTTCTCAAAGCCGATTGAGATTCATCTACGTACTGTAAACTACAGCAAAATAATAAACTAATAGAGACATTACGATAATACAATTAAACCTAATCTTTACCTAAAAAAAATTTCAAAGTCGACTCACATTCATCTAGCATTTGTAAATTAAAATAAAACAATAAGATAATAAAGATATCAACACAATAAAATTAAACCTAACCTTTACACAAGAAATTCTTCAAAGCCGACCAACATTCATCTACGATATATAAACTATACAAAAATAATATTATAGTGATCACAAAACTTCAATTTTGATCCAACTAATTTGTCTGAGCAAAAATTTTGACCCTGAAGAATGATTTTGAATGAAAACAACAACAACAACAACAACAACAATAAAAAACCCAGTGTATTCCCAAAAAATGGGGTCTGGGGAGGGTAAAATGTACGCAGTCCATACCGCTACCTCCGAAGAAGTAGAGAGGTTGTTTTCAATAGACTCCCGGCTCAAGATAACAGATAGTAAACAAGAGCATAATAAAACATGAAGTAGGATGTATGACATAACATAAATAAGGAATAGGACATAAAATAGAAATCAGAAGAATACGAAATAACATAAATAAGCGCAATATGAAATAGGAGATAAGAAAATGACATTTGGAATAGGACAACCACCTAGTAGTAATATACACTCACCGATCAAAGGCACCCACCACCCCCATACCCTTCTGACTAGGGGATTCTACCTATGGACACAGTCTTAGGATTGCTAACCCGGCTATACATGAGCTCTTCTAACTACTTGCTACAACTCATACACTTATCCTAGCCTTCTACCCTTATCCGCAACCTCCACACCTTCCTATCTAGGGTTATGTTCTCAGTAAGCTGAAGCTGCTCCATATCATGTCCAATCACTTCCCTCCAGTATTTCTTCGGCCTACCTCTCCTCCTCCTGAAGCCATCCAATATTAGCCTCTCACACGGCATCCGTGCCCCTCCTCATCACATGCCCAAACCATCTCAGCCTTTCTTCCCACATCTTGTCTTCCACCGAAGTCACTCCCACCTTATCCCAGACAATATCACTTTATCCCCTCTAGTAAGTCCACACATCCAATGCAACATTCTCATTTTCGCCACCTTCACTCTTTGAATGTGGGAGTTCTGGCCAACACTCTTCTCCATAAAGCATGGCTGGACGGACTGCCACTCTGTAGAATTTTCCTTTAAGCTTAAGGGGCACATTCTTATCACACAACACTCCCGAGGCGAGCCTCCACTTCATCCAACCCGCTCCTATACAGTTAGAGACATCCTCATCAATCTCGCCATTCCCCTGAATCATAGACCCAAGATACTTGAAACTATCTCTCTTACAAACACCTTGGGAATCCAACCTCACCACTATATCATCATCCTGCCTTAAGTCACTAAACTTACATTTCATATACTCCGTCTTGGACCTACTCAACCTGAACTCCTTAGATTCAAGGGTTTGTCTCCAAACCTTCAATTTATTATTCACACCCCTTGCGTCTCATCAATCAGCACGACATCATTCATAAATAATATACACCAAGTCACCTCTCCTTGAATACTCTGTTTCAACACGTCCATCACCAATGCAAACAGGAACGGACTAAGAGTCGAACCCTGGTGCAACCCTGTCTCGATAAAAAAATGCTCTGATTCCCCTCCCACCGTTCTCACCTGAGTCTTTCCTCCATCGTACATGTCCTTAATAGCTCCGATGTACGCCATCGGGACCTCTCTCACCTCTAAGCATCTCCAAAGAACCTCCCTAGGGACTTTGTCATACTCTTTCTCCAGGTCAATAAACACCATGTGCAAATTTCTCTTCCTTTCCCTATACTGCTCCACCAATCTCCCCACCAGGTGGATTGCCTCTGTCGTCGAGCGACCAGGCATAAAACCAAACTAATTCTCCAAAATAGACATGATCCTTCTCAATCTCCGTCAACCACCATCTCCCAAATCTTCATAGTATGACTCAACAACTTGATACCCCTATAGTTATTACAACTCTGAATGTCACCCTTGTTTTATATAACGGAATCATCGTACTCCACCTCTAAGCCTCAAGCATTCTCGCTATCCTGAAAATGCCGTTAAATAAATTAGTCAACTACCTTAAACCTGCCCCATCTATAAACTTCCAAAAATCCACCAGAATCTCGTCAGGCCCCGCCGTCTTTCCCCTCTGCATCATACGAATAGCCTCTCTGACCTCCTCAACCTTAAAACGTCTACAATAACTGAAATCACAGCTCTTCTCCGAGTGCTCTAGCTCCCCTAACTCAATAGGTCTATCTCCCTCATCATTCAAAAGCTTATGAAAATACTCTTGCCATCTCTTTTTAATATGAGCATCCTCTACCAAAAATCTACCATCCCCCTGTTAATGCACTTCACCTGATCGAGGTTTCTAACCTTCCACTCCCTAGACTTAGCAAGCCTAAACAACCTCTTTTCCTCGCCTTTCTCCTCTAACCCTGCATACAGGCTCTCAAATGATGTTATCTTAGCAGTCGAACCTGCTAGCTTGGGCTCCTTCCTTGCTAGTTTATAGACCTCCCTATTCACCCGTTTCTTCTCTATATATTTACTCTCTATCAGCTTAACATACACCCCCTTCTTAATCTCCACTTTTTTCTTAACTTCTTTATTTTACCACCAGTCTCCCCTATGCCATCCTGCCCAATCCAATAAAACCCCAACACTTCTCTAGCATTCTCCGTGATGCAACTGGAAGACCTATCCCACATAATATCTACACCCCCTATACTCCCACACCCCCAAACCCGCCATTTTGTCCTCTATCTTCAGTGCACTACCTGGAGTCAAGTCACCCACTTATTTTAGGCTGACCCTCTCCGGTCCTTCTCTTCTTATTCTTCTTGATAATCAAGTCCATCACCAGAAGCTTGTGCTTGATCGATAAATACTCACTTGGAATGACTTTACAGTCCTTACATAAAACCCTATACCCCTTCCTAAGCAGCAACAAGTCAATCTGAGTCTTGGCTATCCGCTTCGAAAGGTAATCAGTTGATCCTCCTTTTTTGAAAAGCTCAAATTTACCACCACCATCTCAAAGGTCCTCACAAAATCCAACAGAGCAGCTCCCTCATCATTTCTTTCGCTAAAATGAAAACCTCCATGCATATCGTCATAACCTCCCAAAAAAAACCCCAATGTGCCCATTGAAGTCCCCTGCTATGACAATCTTCTTTGAACTAGGCACGCTTCTTACTACCTCATCCAACGCCTCCCAAAACCTCTCTTTCACCTCCTCTTCCAAGCCCACCTGCGGTGCATAAACAAAACACACATGCAACGTAAACCCCCTAATGACCAACTTAATTGTCATCAACCTATCACTAACCCTCTTGACCTCTACCACCTGCCCTCTAAGCTCCTCATCCACTAAGATCCCCACTCAATTCCAATTCCTGTCACTCCCTGAGTACCATAACTTATACCCATCCACATCCCTAGCCTTGGACCCTACCCACTTAGTCTCCTGAACACACGTAATATTAATCCTCCACCTCTTAAGAATTTTCACCAGCTCTACGGACTTACCCTGAAGAGTCCCTATATTCAAAGACCAAACCCTCAACCTATCTTCTCTCACCTCTCGCCTACCTCTACCACCCCTCACCGCCCCAGCCCTAACATCGGACCTAGATCCCACACCCACACTTACCCTCCTCTCTTCACCCCCACCCAAAACCACCCCCAACCCCAACCCCCTCAAACATGACCTTATTTCACCATCAACACCTATAGTCACCACTTACGAACCGAAACGAAGCCCCAAACCGATAGATAACAAAACAAAATAACAATAGAAAAATAGGAAAACATGAAAGAAATAGGGAAAACAACAGGAACGCACAAACTACACTATCTGAACTAGCAGCTAGAACAACATAACAAATATCCACTAATAAACAAAAACATCCGGTCACAACAATAATCACAAGGAACAGAACAATACAGTACAAAGAAATGAAATGGTAAATAATTAGTAAAAGTAACTAAATATCAAAGTTTAAGTGTCACCGGGGTACTCCTGCGTGCTGCTGGTATTGGAAATTTTGATTTCAAAGATGGTTGCTGAAAATAGCATCGCCAGAAAGCTGCCGCCGTTTGTCACCGAAGAGTCTTTCGGTTGTTATTGGAATCTGGGCTCTGGTGGTCGGCTGTCTTTGTACCACCTGATTTGGCTGGTACTGCACACTTATATCATCGTAAGAGTTGAGCCAACGGAAACCCTAATCCCACCGGTAATAGCAGTGATGAGATGGCAAAGAAGGGAAGGAAGAGAAAAGTAGCTAGAGAGAACTGAAAAGAGGGAGAAAATGAGGGAGTAAGGCAAAGAAGGTAACCTTTACCTGTTGTCGGTGCATCTACGCCGGTGTCGGCCAGTCAATCGAAGAGAAACATTAAGCGAACATTAATGGAACGTTACTAGAAGAGAGAAAAAGTCAGCATTTATTTTCTCTTCGGATAGTCTGGGTCCTACAGTTGTCGTGATATTGAAAATCCTTGATTTTGAACGAAAACAAAGAAGATATAGATATATATATTTCAAAATTAGGGATTTTCAATATCACGAAAACTGTAGTATTCAAGGCCTTCAACTGTATATATATATATATACACACACACATATGTTGAATTCTATTATGCTGACAAAAACATCGAAGTTGAGGGTTAGAAAATGAAACATCCATCAATCTAGACATGAATCGAATCAAGTTAGATGAGCATCAATCATATTCTCCCAATAGGCAAACCGGTTTGTTCTGTAGTTTAACGTACATCTCAATATTTATAAAAGTATTTTCATCCTATTTTAGGAGTATTTTTCTAATTGAACAGTAGAAAAAAATATTAATTAATTTTCCTACCATATATTTTAGGAGTCTTATATATTTTAAGAAGTCTAGTTAATATAATAAAAAATAATTAAATAATAAATTTTAAAAAATAGTGAAAATAAATTTTTGTCTAAAGACGAGTCTTTTAATAAAGGGCAAAAAGTTGAAATCACTTTTCTAAGGGTCTTCACACTTTTAATAGATTATAGATTATAGATAATAAATTTCAAAAACATATATATACACACACACACACACACACACATACATGCATACATGTTCTAATTAAGGAGAAAAGTATGTGTTCACAACTCAGTCCCAATTCATAAATACACCCATGATCATAGTGCAAGTCTTCAAATAAAATTTACTAACAAATTTAAGAGGATCATAGATAATTCAGCCTTTAAATTATATATACTGTTAGTATAAAGAATTGAATACTATCAAGTCTCCTAAAAATATTTATAGATAAACCTTCTTAAAATGTGAAATTTCTACACTTAAAAATAAAAAATAGGTTATCTAGTTACAATAGATAGAAATGGCCTCATAATACAAAAAATATATATTATAAACTATATATATACATATATATGAATATATATATATATATATATATATATTCTTATTCATAACAGAGAGTTGAGCAGTTGAAGCAGGCAAGAGGTCGACATGCTTGCTTCAGCTGCTTCAACTGTAATTTTACTATATCACCCTAATTAATTATTATAAATTATTTATGTATTAGAAAATTAATAATATTTAGTAAAAAAAATTAAAATAGACATTTATGACATATCTGTTTCAGCTGCTTCAACTGTAGTTTTACTATATCACCCTTAATTAATTATTGTATCTCTAACTAAATATTGTAAGTCATTTACATATTATAAATTAATAATATTTAATTAGAAAAGCTAAAATCGATATTTATGACTGTTTCAACTATAATTTTACCGTATCAGCAAAGCAAGCACGAGGTCGACATGTTTGCTTCAGCTGCTTCCACAGTAATTTTACTATAGCACCCCTAATTAATTATTATAAATCATTTATGTATTAAAAAATTAATAATATATAATTAAAAAAATTAAAATATACATTTATGATATGTCCGCTTCAGCTGCTTCAATCAAAATTTTACTATGTCATCCCTAATTAATTATTATATCCCTAATTAAATATTATAAGTTATTTATATATTAAAAAATTAATAATATTTAATTAAAAAAAATAGACATTTCTGACTGTTTCAATAGTGATTTTACTATACCGTCGTTAATTAATTAATATACAAGTATTTTTAATACAAATTTTGTTGTATCGCTTTTAATTAGTTATTACAAGTCACTTGAGACATGTGTGCTTGTCACACCCCTTTTTCGCCCGAGGAGTCGAAGTCGAAGGGTTTTTTCAATTAAAGTGACGGTTTTGAATAAGTATTATTTTTATCATTTTTAGAGTCGTATACTTGAAATAGACTTATCGTGTTCCAAGTCACCTTTTTGAATCCATAATCAAAAGAAAATAACATTTTATTATGGTCTACAAAAACAGAAGATCGGGTAAGAAATTTTGTTAACTAGGGGAAAGGTGTTGCGTGGTTCTAGCACGGTCGCTTTTATTAAACTTATTTTGACATAAACTATTTTGATAAATTATGTTTGAAGACCTTGATTCACTCATTTTATTATACCAAAAATATTTGTCTATACCTATTATATTAAATAAATCAGTAAAAATTAATTTTTAAAAAATATTTGTCATGGTGCATTATTTCATTCTTGAATTTAAAATATCTCAGAAAGATGCATACACCGCATTCTTAATTGAGATGAATATTTTAAACGTGCCTAAAATTTTTGCCTAGTGTTAAAGGTATTTGTTTTATTTCTTGAAAATTCTAGAACCTTTTATCTTATTTATTTCTATCCTAACATTTAATACTACAATTCTAACTATATTATTTTGCATTAACTTAAAACTCAAAATATGATGTGATTTTTTTAAACTATAAATCATTTATTCTAAATTCATGCATAAACAAGACAATCAATTAATTTAATAACTAATTATTAACCTTATTAATGACAATAAATCATAATAAAAATAATAAGAATAAAAACATAAAAATCAAATCTGATTTTTTTAAAACTAATACAAATCCAAATCACAAATTATGAGACAACTCAAACACGAAAACCCCGATTCTTGCCTATCCATTTGTATTTTTAATAACTCAACCCCCCAAAATGCAAAATAAAGAATGATCCACACGTAATTTCAAGCGCACAAATCTGTTTCGTTCGTTTTTCAACAGTTTTCATCAGATCTAGGACTGGTCGGGTCGATTTTAGGTTGTTCTCTGATTACTTTGTCAGAATTACAACCATAGGATTGATTTAGGAGATTTCGACACGGAGCTGATGATTTCCCGATGGGAATCACCGGTGATAGCCTCCCAATTGGATTTTACCGACGAATTTTGCCAATGGTGATGGAGTTTTGGGTGTTTCGCGGGTTTTTTTCGTTGGTTTTGCTGTTGTTCCACCAAAAAAGTGACGGGAGGGATTGTTGGGGTAGTTTGGTCGGCAATTTTGGTCGAATTTTGGAAGATGGTGGGTTCCGGGTCGTTCTGCAATGAGTTTTTGATGAGAACTCGACGAAATAGTATCTCCCTTTCATTTGTTTCTACTCTTTCCCTCTCTCCCGATCTCTCCCCGATTCTCACTTCACGCTCTGTTTTCTTTTTTTTTTTTCGATCACCCATCCGTTCAAACTCTATTTTTACTCTCTCTCAATCTTCTTCTCTTTCTTGCTCTATCTCTCCCTCACCATTTTTCTCTCTTCTCTCTAATCTTTCCACTATGTTTCTCGCTTTTCTTCATTATTTCCCCTTTCGCATGCATCTGTGTGTGTATTGTTTTGTGTCTTTATATGTATTATTGTGTGTTTTGTGTGTGTGTGTGGATCCATGGAAATTGAGGGATCTATATATGTCTTTCAATTAAAATGGCTTTCAGAAAAGTATATCAAGTACTATGAATTTCATTATTTGCAGCAACCATTAAAAAGTAAGGTCACTTATCTGTAAAAATCTACTATCCAGTGTATATATCTATATCAGTTTATTTATGTCCATTTTCCTTTTCACTATTTTTCCTTTCTGTCCCAATTTTTAAACTTGATAATATCAACGTACAAAATTTTAATACCCAACGCATCTATGTACAAACATATAAATATTTGGTAACTTAATCATATAATATATAATAACAAAAAATTCACATATTCATACAATCATATGGACTAAATAATGTATGAAACCACTTGAACATTATCATTTATGCTTTTCATAATAAAATTTACAACATAACATGGTTTAGGATCAGAGAAGAACCTTTGATGATTTAAACTGAATAATAGAGTGAGAAAGTTATTGTCGAAAACAACACCAACGAAAACCTGAACTCAATTCTCCAAAATCAAAGAACTCTTTTTTTTCTACTGTTCTTGCTTTCTCCTCTCACCGTCTGGTGTTTTTTTTTTCTTTTTTTCTAATCTTTTTTCTCCGACTATTTTTGTTTTTTCTCAATGTCTGATGTTGTAGTCTGTCAAAGTACATAGAATCTAGTCTTGGGAGTTGGGAAAGTTCCTTCTTAAAAGGGAATGTGGGGAAGTTATCTGATAAAGGGGTGTGGGAGGGTAGTTTTTGTTTAGGATAAATTATCCACTATTTTTTTAAAAAAATTAATTTAAAATAAATAGTAATAATAATAATAAAAGAATATTTATTAATTGATTTATTTAAGAAAATATAATGAAAATTTATAATAATCTAAAATAAATATAATTAAGAGAATAATAAAACTACTAGCCTACTTATTTAAATTAAAAAGAATATATACATATATATATATATATTGGAATTTTTGTATTATTTTAAAAATAAAATAAAAATATCCCAAAAATATAAATTTATTTATTATATTATTTATTTATTTATTTTCAACTAAAACTTAATCAAAATGAAATAAAAGCTAAAATAAATAGTGGATAAAAATAAAAATATTTGATGTCGAAAAATAGGTTAAAACTCGGAGAGGGTAAAAAATTATGTGTCTATATTTTGTCTCTCTTTGTGTGAAATCTCGAAGAGTTTTCATACAAAGAAGTAGACAAGAGATGATTTTTAACCCTCCTATTATTCGATAAGTAAGGATAAAATAAAATAAAATAAAAGATATGATCGAGTCCTGGTTTTGGACCGCCTACATATCTCAGGTTATAAGAGAATCAGGTCACATACAGTTCAATAAGGTAAAATGGTGAGATAGTGAGTTAGAGTCCAAGTCAGGTTCAGTCGAGTCTCCAGTTCACGACTTCTGCTTTTTACATCCAAATAAATAACAAAATAAAAAATAAAGATACAAGTGAAAGGTCTTATCTTATGTAGCTTTTCTAGAATCTTGACTTCAATCTTCATGACTTCCCTAATGGTGAGATAATCGTTATTTAGATTGAACTTGAAACACGAAATGTTCCTCCATGTTAGCACTTAGTGTTGGAGAGGAACTTGACAATTGATTTATTTTTCAGACTTTCATCTGACTTGGACTTAAAAATGTCCACCATATTCTTTAGGTGGGCTCTTGAACTTACAACTGATAATCTTCACTTTATTCTTTGGGCGGGCTTTTAACTTGCTATATCTTTACCCTATTCTTCAGGTGAGGTCCTGACTTGCTATTTCTTCACTCTGTTCTTTAGGCGAACTCCTGACTTGGTATTTCTAATTTTCCAAACATGTTCCTGAACTCAAAGTAAAAGGTGAACTAGAAAAGAAAAATCCCATTAACCAGGAGGGTCCTGACCATAAAGTAAATTCCCATTATCTAGGAGGGTCCTGGGTAGAAATAAATTCTCATTATTCAGGAGGGTCCTGAGTAGAAACTAACTAAAGTCCTATTATTCAAGAGGGCCCTGAGTAGAAAGTAAAGTCCCATTATTCAGGAGGGGCCTGAGAAGAAAGTAAAGTCCCATTATTCAGGAGGGGCCTGAGAAGAAAGTAAATTCTCATTTTTTTGGAGGGCCCAGAGCAGAAAGTAAAGTTCCATTATTCAGGAGGTCCCTGAGCAGAAAGTAAATTCACATTATTTAGGAGGGCCTTTAATAGAAAATAAAGTCCCATTATTTAGGAGGGCCCTGAGTAGAAAGTAAAGTCCAATTATTCAGAAAGGCCCTAAGCAGAAAGTTAAGTCCCATTATTCAGGAGGTCCCTGAGCAGAAAGTAAAGTCCCATTATTCAGGAGGGCCCTAAGCATAAATTAAAGTCCCATTATTCAGGAGGGACCTGAGTAGAAAGTAAATTTCTATTATTTGGGAGGGCCCTAAGTAGAAAGTAAAGTCCCATTATCCAGGAGGGCCCTGAGCAAATAAAGTCCCATTATTCAGGAGGGCCCTGAGCAGAAAGTAAATTCTCATTATCCAAGAGGGCCCTGGGCAGAAAGTAAAGTCGCATTATTCAGGAGGGACCTAAGCAAAAAGTAAAGTCCAATTATCTAAGAGGGGCCTAAGTAGAAAGTGAAGTCTCATTATCTAGGAGAGCCCTGAGCAGAAAGTAAAACACAAACAACATGAACAAAATTTTTTGCCCCAGTTTATACTAGAAATATTTTGTTAGTGTTATTTGATCATTGCTTTTTAGAAAAGTACAATAAAGAGGGTGAATCAAGGCCCTGCTAAAAAATTGTGTCTCTTCAGAGTAAAACTGATGACCAAAATTAAGAAGTGCATCTCCTAACACATGAAACTTAAATTATCAAGACAAGAAAGTGTGTCTCCAAGGGGTTAAATGAAATGACTCAATTAGAAAGTGTGTTTTCTATGAGTGAAGGTTCAAGTTAGGATGTGTGTCACCTAACATATAAAACTTAAATTACCCAGATAAGGAAGTGCATATCCTAGAGGTTAAATGAAATGACTTGACTAGAAAGTGTGTCTTCTAGGAGTAAAGGTTCAAGTTAGGAAGTGCATCACCTAACATACCCAAACAAGGAAGTGCCTCTCCTAAGGGTTAAATGAAATAACTTAACTAGAAAATGCGTCTTCTAGGAGTGAATGGTTCAAGTTAGAAAGTGTGTCACCTAACAAATAAAAACTGAAATACCTAAATAAAGAAGTAAATCTCCTAGGGGTTAAATAAAATGACTCAACTAGAAAGTGCGTCTTCTAGAAGTGAATAGTTTAAGTTAGGAAGTACATCACTTAATAAATGAAAACTGATATACCCAGACAAGGAAGTGCTCTCCTATGGATTAAATGAAATGACTCAACTAGAAAGTGCTTCTTCTAGGAGTGAATGGTTCAAGTTAGGAAGTGCATCACCTAACAAATGGAAACTGAAATGCCCAAACAAGAAAGTGCGTATCCTAGGGGTTCAATGAAATGACTCAACTAGAAAGTGCGTCTTCTAGGAGTGAAGGTTCAAATTAGGAAGTACGTAACCTAACATATGAAAACTTGAATTACTGAAGCAAGAAAGTGTGTCTCCTAGGGGAATAGGATGATGGGTTTTTACTATAATTGTAGTTACCAAACTTATATAGCAATACTGCCTCTTGCATTTACAGAAGTGAGGAATTGCACTTTTTCATATTTAGGCTTTAAAGCCATTGATTTGAATGTAAAATGTGTTTTTATTTTATACAAAGAAAACTTTTTAATTTAAAAACATGGTGGTTGATTTGTGGCATTTGGCTATTGAGGCAATCGTTTTTGCACTTGTCATGCTCAGCTCCATTGAAAACGTTGATAGGTATTGTTGACTTATTTTACTATTGACCCCAAATTCTAGCTACCAAAAGTATTTGACTCAAGTCGCATTTTCCTTGTATGCTTCTTTTGTGTTTAACTGTCAATACACCTTTTATATTTCCATGAGTCTAAAAAACTGTCAGATGATAGCATTCTTGAGTACCTTACTTTATTTTGAAACATGCTACCTTTGTGTGTCTGTTCTTTGTCTTGCTTTGTACAATTGACAAAGTTGGTAGCAAGTTTTGAAATTCTTTCTCACTTGACTTGACATGAATTTGACTCAAAAATACGCGAAAGATGACGATAGTGATTTTTCTTTTGTCAACAAAGACACAAAAATAAAAAAAAATAATAAAAAGAAAAAAATAATAGACATCTCTTTTCAAAAATGTCAAAAATAAAAACTTATTCGGATGTGATAGTTGATTTAAGTGATTAATGACATATATTTTTAATTAAATAACCAGATCTTCCCATACTAATTATTATCAACTTTTGCCAACTTATTGAGTTTGAAATCGAGCCGCTCTTGCACTTTTTGCCTCTAGATTACAAACCTCCTTAGGCTAGTGGTACCTCAATGGATTTTCTCCAGCAAGCCTCTCTCGTTTTCATTTTTTCTCATCTTACTGTCGTCTTATGGTGCCTATGAGGGTTTTCACCAATAAGACTCTTTTTTTTTAATTTTTCTTATAACTCATTGTCGCCTTATGGTGCCCATGAGGATTTTCACCAATAAGACTCTCTCATTTTTATCATTTTTCTCACAAATCACTATCGCCTTATGGTGACCAAGAGGGTTTTCACCAATAAAACTCCACTGAAGGAAAACGACGCCCAAAATATGAAACATCATGCACCCATAACACGTTTAGCCTTGACATTCTCAAAGATTGATCTGAAAGTCTTTCTTTAGTTGTAACTTGGCTTTTGGATAGGGTTAGAAAGAAAGGGGGGCATGAGGCTCAAAATATACATAAGATAAGGTGAGATTTACAACTTTTGAAATTGACTTTTAAGGAAAATAATTTTTTGCCCTAGTTTTATTTCATATTGGGTAACTTGAATTTTCACTTGGTTGGACCGAACCCCAGAGTAGGGTTGCCTACGTATCTTTTTATTGCAAGAATCAGGTTAAACGTAGTTCAGAGATCTTATCCTTTTGCTTGATTTTTTTTCTTCTTTCTTTTTTTTGTACTCTTTTTCTTGACTTCTCATTTTTTTAGATCTTTTTGCTGACCCTATTTTTTTTTTTTGACACTTTTTCTGACTATATTTCTTTTCTTGACACTTTTATTTTTCTTTCTTTTTTCTTTGACTTGTTTCAAACACTAATTTGATTCTAAAAGAGGGGTATGAAAGAAAATCAAACTAAAACTCAAAAGAAGGAACAAAGGATGACATAATATTTGGATAGAAGAATGAAATGCCTTCGTCATATCAAACCTTATAAATCCAAGTACATAACATGCAATGAGAAAGTAGAGCATAAAGATCATGTACATCTTTTCAATATTGATCTTGACTGAGTAGGTACACACAAGTCATACTTTTCATGCCTGTGAAACATACAGGTCTATTGGTGTTGTACTTTACTCACAAAGATGAGTCATGCTCTCCCTGACAATGGAGACTATATATACTCTGATTGGTCTCGGTCAAAATACTTGAGATGACTCTTCTCATTGAAGACCAAGTCATTTTTATTCGAGAAGTAATTGCCTCAATATATTCAATGGAGACTGTAACTAGGTCCCTAGATATCTCAACACTTATGCTCTTTTTTAACTTAACTTCTTGGCTTGATGTTTTAGGATTAGATTGAGTTTAAAGAACTGGCTAAAAATTCAACATGCATATCATATCACTAAAACCAAAATAAAGTATAATATGAAAAGAAAATAAGTAAATAATATATATTAAAAATAAAAGGTAAAAAGGGATTACATTTTGTTGAAAGAAAAGATGACAAAGTTTCAACATAAATGACAAAGAAACAAGACAAATAGACTCCAAACTACAATTATGAAATAATTTTGATAATAGAAAGAAAAACAAAATAAACTTCCATAAGTACTCCTTAGTAAGGACAGGAGTGACTTCTAAATTATTGAGCTTGACATCTTAGTCAGTTTGCACACCAGCATGCCTAAAACTTTCACCACTGCCTACGACCTGCACTGTAATCAATTTATCTTAAATCATCTTTTCTATTTCTCTTTTCAAAGCACGACAATCTTCAGTACTGTGGTCCTGAACATCAGAATAATGCACACATCATACATTAGGATAAAAATTTCTTGAATGTGGGTCAGGGGTGTACCCAAGAAGAGGAGTGATCATGTCTTTTTATCTCAATTTCTGGAATAAGCTAGTATATGATTCTCTAATTGGTGTGAAACTATCCCTTAGCTTCTGCCTCTTTTAATTATTTATCTTGAAGCACAAATCGAGTCTAGAGAGGCTTGGGTATGTTTGTGAAGTTGGAGGATGATTTTGATGGATTGGTGCATGCCATTGCGGGTAAGAAGGGGCTCAGGCATATGGCTGTGCATTATAAATAGGATATTGTGGGATGGAATATGATATAATGGATTTTGGGGAGGAACATAGTATCTTGGATGGTTATATGGGTCTTGAATATAGATTTCGTATTGAGATTGCACGTATGAGTGACGTGGACCTCTTGAACTTTATCTCGGTCCTGACACAACAGTATCCACATCCTTATTTCTTTTCTTTCCTTCAAAACTTCCTAAACCATTTTGAATCGCCTGAGCAGTTGTTTTCCAAGAAGCCTGGCTTATAATTTTATCAGACTTGATCCCATTTTCTACCATTTCGCTAATCTTAATGACCTCGACAAATGTATTTCCAATAGTGGAAAGTAAATAATGGAAGTAGTCAGGTTCCTGTGCCTGGAGAAAAATATCAATCATCTCAGACTCCTTTATTGATGGCTTAACTCTAGTAGCTTGCTCCCTCCATCTAATAGCATATTCTCAAAAAAATTTGTTGATTTTTTTTCTCTTGTTGGCAAGTGTAGTACGATCCGATACTAGATCGATATTACATTGAAATTGCTTGAAAAAATCCCTAGCCATGTCATCCCAAACATGCCAATGAGAGATATCTTGATCAATGAACCATTCTAAAGCTATCCCTGCCAAACTCTCTTCGAAGTAAGCCATCAACAGTTCTTCTTTTCCCCTCTGCTCCTCTTAGTTTATTACAAACATTTTCAAATGACCTAAAGGATCACTATGCCCCTTGTATTTGTCCAACTTTGGTGTTTTGAACCCTAGATACAATTGAACATTGGGAAACATATACAAATCCTTGTAAGATAGACTTTTTTCTTCTCCCAATCCTTGCATGTTTCTCATATTTTCTCCAACTTCTAACCTTCCCGGTTATCTTCTTTTGTTCCACATTTTTAACAGTCTATACCACCTCATCTTAGATTTTTCATTCTTTTTGTGGGTCATCTTGCCTGGTGTTGTATGGATGAGATGCCAGCTTAACCACAAACCAACCACCTTGATACTATTTTGATTTTCGAATGTGTCAAGGCTTGACATTTTCAAATTTTTTTCTTAAGAATATCACTGAACCTGGTATGGGTTGCCTACGTATCTCATCGGGGTGAGAATCAGGTGTGCGTAGTTTTTGAAAAACTAACAAAATGTTCATTTTTTATGGGATTACACTTATTTAGACCAACTCTACCAAAAATTTTGCACTGACAGACCACTATATAATTTCAATTATGAATTTGGAAGAAAATACAACTGAATATTCTATAAAAAATAAAACAATCTTTGAAGAAAAACATGATCATTTTATATATGTCGTACAAAACTAAGCCTCAAAACCCCTTAAGTTTCAGGACTTTTTAGATTATATAATTTATATATTTTTTATTTTGTAAAAACTTAGCCTCGTGATCCCTAAAAATTCAGGGCTATTAATATGTGTGTGTGTGTGTATATATATATATAATTTAAACTTGAGGATAATAAAAACAATTATGAAAGTAATCATAGTTTTAAAATATTTCCCAATAAATATATGAATGATTTTTCAAAAGACAGGGTCGTATCCTGGGAAGGCTTCCTATGTATCCCACTAAAGAGTGAGAATCAGACCCTCGTAGTTCATGAAGACCTTAAAAGACTATATATATTTTTTGATTTTTAAACAAATAATTCATTAGATTTGAGGACAAAAAACTCTCTTATATTTCACCAAGTTGCCTAAAGTCGGTCAACAATCAAATGGTCTTCCAAATAAATGTCAAAGAGCATGTAGGATGCACATGATGATCATTATAAAAAGGGACACCTGTCTTAGACAGATCCGTCCCCTGTGTCGAGTCCCACTAAGTCAAAATTACATGATGCAAATAAACCAAAACCTAATATGGATAACCAGATTTTGAGTTTCAATTCTACTAAGTTTAGCCTGATGGACATAGGTGTCTAGACTGGCTTACCCGAGTGGATACTTAAGTTGGGGAGGGACAACTTTTTTGATAGCAGTGCTACTCCGACTTCGTTATTGATCAAAACCTCACCTAACATGTGTGACTAATAATCCTTCACCAGGTGCCTTGACACTCCAACTATCTCAAAAAAAAGGTAGGATACATATTCGACATTCCTTCTTGACATGAACCAAACTTTGGGCCATGTCGTATGGGCAACTCGAGATAACATGAACTGGAGGTCTCCCCGATAACCCAACCTAATCTTCAACAATTATAAATAAGGGTCGTTTGGATTCCGACCATATAATAAGATAGCAGAAATATAAGGCTAGAAAGACAATATCTAATATTTCATTAATATCAATAGTCTAGCCAATATGCCCAAGTCCACAATCATCCACAAAACCTCTACCAAACAAAAGTCGATAATATATCAGGACAAGCTTTCGATAATAGCCAAGTACCATCCTATACAAGTCTATGACATATGGCAACGTGACTATGAAAGGTAGGTCTTCCGGAGTATAAAAGCTCACCACTTCAAGGTCAATGCACGAATACACTCGAACACCTATTCACTATATAGAAGAAGATGATGATCTAGCCCCTATGTTGCCTGGGGACATAGCATCTAGAGACGGTTAGCAGTTGGAGAGCTAGCATGTAACTAAGGATAAGGATAAAATCATATCATCCTACAACAACAATTCAATATATCATGTTTAATCATATTCATACACTTATCCTTATTTATAAATACACACACACACATATATATATATATAAAATGCCAACGATATATCAAGACTTAACAAAATTCTCGGACTCTTTAATCATAAGGCATCAAGTGGAGGACTCCGACATTTCACACCTAGGTCCAACCTGTTCTTATTAGGCATACAACTCTAATCATATTCTTAGACACATGCTCATACACATAGACATACATATTATGTTCATATTATGCCATAAAAGGAACAAAACATAGCTGCATTCTTAAATCATTCATTCATGAGACATGGAGTGAAGAACTTTCAATCTTCCACCTTACCAATTTATAACCTTAAACTTTGTTATTACATTAGCCACGGGGATCTGAACCCCAAACCAACTTAACAAACATACCATACTTGACCAAGTTAACCAATTCAACCAAGTTGACCCATTAGACCAATCTCATTGCCATTTTATTGAACTTAGAACTCGAATCGCTAGTCATTTCACACGTCTAGAAACTCAAATTACTAGCCATTTTATTTCATTGAACTAGGAACTCAAATCGCTAGTCATATCACCGGTCTAGGAAATTGAATCACTAACCATGTCATTAAACAAGGTATTCTAACCTCAAGAGATCTCTTCGAACTAGGAACTCAAATCTCTAGTCATATCACTGGTCTAGGAACTCGAATCACTAGTCGTGTCATTGATGAGGAACTTGAATCACTTGTTGTTTCATGGGACTAGGAACTCAAATCACTAGTCATATTTTTAGACGAGAAACTCGAATCACTCATTGTTTTATTGGCATCCTTGGTCGGCATTAGAACTCTTGACTCATTAGTTCATGCATTTACATACATACAACTTATGTCACATTTAACGGCTATGACTCATTTAGCCAATTCAACATCATAAATGGTGGTCCTTATGGGAGCCTTCATTGATCAACTACTTCATTAGGCCAATGCCTTAACTCATTTCATCATACGATGCAATTTGTGGTCCTCATGACCCACACAAACTATTCTTATTTCATTAACAACATTATATTACATGTTCATAACACTTGGTTCAATATACAATTCAAGTTCAAGTTTAGGGAATTGAACCTCTCTTCTTAGCCATCGAACCAACATGGTCATAGTTTAACAAATTATGTGACCAACAACATCAATCACCAACCATTCATTCTTATAAGGACATCACACTATTCTAAGCCATAAGCTAATTCATTACATGATTAACAAGGTTCATAAAAACCATTTACAAGTATTCACAATCATGATAACTCAATATATGGCCAACAAGGCCTTTACCAACCATCCACAAGTATTCACATTCATTTGACCTTACCATGACTCATTCATGTCCACTAGGCCAATTTAATAGATACACATTTGAACTTCACAAAACTATTTAACCATTGATCATTTCAATAGGTCACATATCTTGACTAAACCTATATTTAATCTCATTTTTGGTCACCAAGACCCACGTAACAATTCATAATTCATTAGAAATCTTTTACCACATTCTCACCACATTCAGGCTCAACACACATAACAAGTTCATTTTCATGTTTAGGGTTTCAAACCGTTATTAGACATTATCCAAATAATAACATTAAATACATGACTCACAATAACTTTAACATACCATTTTCCAATCATTCAGGCTCATCAGGCCATTGTCTTAACTCAATACATCATCAACATGTAACTAGGCATTTCACTTAGACATTTTCACAAACACCTTGTGTACATACCTCTACCAAGGCTATATTCAAAGCAACAATCATAAATATTAGGGTTTCTTAAGACTCATTTGTTAGACTACAAACAACAAGAACCCACATGTGCAAAACATCAACAATAACATGTATATACACAAGTCTAAGCAATAGTCAACATTGTTCATCATTAGGCAACAAAACTCTTGTGATTTAATTTTAAAATCACCATGTACACTTACTAATTCAAACGTGAAATACATGGGTTTAGAGTTATTTAGAAAGGGGGAGAGGTACATGCCTTAAGCAAGATGAAAAACCAACAATCTTGACTCTCCTTTGCCTTTTAAAGACCACTCTTGAAACCCTAGCCTTCAATCCTTCAAATATGAGCTTTAGAGATTATTTAGAGTGTTCGAGTCTTGTAAAATGAAGACTTAGAAGGCTACAATACCTTAAAGAGTGCAAGGACTTAGGGTTTTAGGCAAATTAAATGACCAAAATGTCCTTAATAAAAATCTGTAAAGTTCACTTGTGCAGGAGTACAACTCCCCCATATAGTTCATATGGCAATCATGACCTAAGGTATGAGTGGTACCCTAACTCATACCGTAGGATTCTCCTAGGTTAACCACACTGTTGTGGGTATGAGAGAGAACCTTTAAGTCATAACCAAAGGGTACGACTCATGCCCCAATCATGAGCTTCACCCATATAAAAAATAGTCCACTCTAGGTTAGGTTTTCACTCTATACGACCTTGTAGTATACAACTCGTATGCATGGTTACAACCAAGAGATGGACTTTTCGTATGAGAGACAGTATGCTGCCTCAACTTACTGCTCAAGGTACGAAAACGTAAGGAGGAGAAAGGTACGAGTCATGACCAAGGGTATGACTCAAGCTCTTCAATTGTACACACCCCAAAGACATAAAAAAAAGTTGTCTTTTTAAGGGTTCAATTCTAGGTGTTTCAATTCTACCCCACTTGGACCATGAGTCCTCAAATGCGGGGCGAGTCAAGAATAAACATGAGTTAACACATCAACATGCATCAATGCAACCTTTACACAAGTTAGAAACAACACACAACAAAGATACAACACAACACATATCATGATCATCACCAATCAACCAAAATTTTTTGCAAGGCCACATTCTTGGGTATTTTACTTCTATCCTATTTTCAGAGACTTGGGGGGGATGCAAGAGAATACAGTTTATAATACAATTCACAATATCAAAGCAATAAATGAGCGATAAGTAGCACATTAGGCCAGCAAACACAATATCTAAATAACTAGAGCAAGTAAAAGTCAATATTAAACGCTCAAATTCTAATTATTCTCCAACAGAGTCACCAGAGATATCACACCTCTTTTTTGCTCGAGAAGTCAAAGTCGGAGGATTTTTCTAATTAAAGTGACAGTTTTGAATAGGAATTATTTTTTGTCATTTTTAGAGTCGCTACTTAGAATTGATTTACGGTGTTTCAAGTCACCTTGTTGAATACCTAATCAAAAGAAAATAACTCATTATTATGATCTGTGAAAATAGAAGACCGAAAAATGAATTCTGTTAATCGGGGGAAAGGTGTGAGGCATCCCTCGAGTCCCATGGTTCTAGCACGGTCGCTTTTATTAACTTATCTTGACTTAAACTATTTTGATAAATTATGTTTAAAGGTCTTGATTCGCTCATTTTCTTATACCAAGAATATTTGTCTATACCTATTATATTAAATAAATTGATGAAAATTAATTTTAGAAAAATATTTGCCATGGTGCATTATTGCATCCTTGACTTTTAAAATATCTTAAAAATATGTGTACGCCGCATTCTTAATTGAGATAAATATTTTAAACGTGCTTAAAGTTTTTGCCTAGCGTTAAAGACATTTGTTTTATTTCTTGAAAATTCGAGAACCTTTTATCTTATTTATTTCTATCCTACTATTTAATACTAAAATTCTAACTATATTATTTTGCAGTAACTTAAAACTCAAAATATGGTGTGATTTTTTTAAACTACAAATCATTTATTCTAAATTCATGCACAAACAAGACAATCAATTAATTTAACAACTAATTATTAACCTTATTAATTACAATAAATAATAATGAAAATAATAAGAATAATAACATAAAAATCAAATCTGATTTTTTTAAAACTAATACAAATCCAAATCACAGGTTATGAGACAGCTCAAACACAAAAACCCCGATTCTTGCCTATCCATTTATATTTTTAATAACTCAACCCCAAAATTTGTGAAATAAAGAATGACCCACACGTAATTTCAAATGCACATATTTGGTACGTTCATGTTTTGATAGTTTTCATCGGATCTAGGACTGGTCGGGTTAATTTTGGGTTGTTCTTCGGTGACTTCGCCGGAATTACAACCATAGACTTGATTTTGGAGATTTCGATGCGGATCTAATGGTTTTTCAATAGGAATCGCTGATGGCAACCTCCCATTTGGATTTTACCGATAGATTTTGCCAATGGTGATGGAGTTTTAGGTGTTTCATGGGATTTTTTGGACACTAATTTTGCTGTTATTCCACTGAAACAGTGATGGAAGGGATTGTTGGGGTAGTTTGGTAGGCAATTTTGGTCGGATTTTGGAAGATGGTGGGTTTCAGGCTGTTCTTCGGCAAGTTTTTGATGAGAACTCGCCAAAACAGTATCTCCCTCTCATTTGTTTCTACTCTTTCCCTCTCTTCCAATCTTTCCCCGATTATCACTTCACTCTCTGTTTTCTCTTTTTTTCTGATTAGCCCTCCGTTCAAACTATGTTTTTACTCTCTCTCAATCTTCTTCTCTTTCTCGCTCAATCTCTCCCTCCCTGTTTTTCTCTATTCTCTCTAATCTTTCCACTATGTTTTTTTATTTTTCTTTACTGTTTCCTCTTTCTCGTGCATCTGTGTATGTATTTTTATGTGTCTCTGTGTGTATTGTTGTGTGTTGTGTATGTGTGCGTGGATTCATGAAAATGGAGAGACCTTTGTGTGTCTGTAAATTAAAATAGGGGAGAAGAGCATATGTAGGTGAAATATTTAATAAATTTTCAGAAAAGTATATCAAGTACTATAAATTTCATTCTTTGCTGCAGCCATTAAAAGGTAATAGGTAAAAATCTACTATCCAATGTATATATCTATATCAATGTATTTGTGTCTATTTTCCTTTTCACTGTTTTTTCCTTTCTGTCCCAATTTTTAAAACTTGATAATATAAACGTACAAAATTTTAATACCAAACACATCTATGTACAAACATATAAATATTTGGTAACTTAATCATATAATATATAATAACAGAAAATTCACATATTCATACAATCATACGGACTAAATAATACATTAAACCATTTGAACATTTTCATTTATGTTTTTCATAATAAAATTTACAACATAAAATGGTTCAGGATCGTAGAAGAACCTGTGATGATTTAAACTGAATAATAGAGCGAGAAATTTGTCACCAAAAACACTAACGGAAACCTGGAATCAATTCTCCAATCTCAAAGAACTTTTTGTTTTACTGTTCTTGCTTTCTCTTCTCACTGTCTGATTTTTTTTTCTTTTTTTCTCTATTTTTTTGAAATCTTTTTTCTCTGACTGTTTTTGTTTTTTCTCAATGTCTAATGTTGTAGTCTGTCAAAGTATGTAGAATCTGGTCTTGGGAGTTGGGAAAGTTTCCTCTTAAAAAGGGGATTTGGGGAAGTTATCCGACAATGGGGTGTGGGAGGGTAATTTTTGTTTAGGATAATTATTCACTATTTTTTAAAAAAATTAATTTAAAATAAATAATAATAATTATAATAATAATAATAATTAAAGAATATTTATTGATTAATTAATTTAAGAAAATATAATAAAAAATTGTAATAATATCAAATAAATATAAAGAGAATAATAAAACTACTAGCATATTTATTAAAATTAAAAATATATATATATATATATAATATTTTTGAATTAATGATGTGTCATCTAATCCATGGTGAAAAGAATATATATGAAGATAATACACGCAAATTCAGCAATAGTTAAAACAAAACAATAAGATATATTTAAGATTTTTAGCATTAGATTTAATTTATTTTAAAAGTCATGGATTTATGACTATAAATAATTACAATTATTGTTAATTTTTTCATATGATTTTATAGGTCATTCCAAATATACCGACTTTACATGAACCTAATGCAATAGGGGTCGTTTGGTAGAATGTATAAGATAATACTCAATTAGGTGTATTAGTAATGCTGGGATTAGTAGTGTTGGGATTATTAATACTGGGATTAGTAATGCTGAGATGATTTTTTATGCGGTGTTTGGTTTGATGCATTGAAAACAATATGTATTGTTATATTTTTAAAAGATATTATTTGTTTATAAAAAAACCTTGACATACAATAACTTAGTATATTTACTTTGCAAAACTTTATTATTCCTTTTTTTAAAAAAAATCAACAATATAACTATAGTAATAACTTATTTTGGAATTTTAAGATTTAATCATTCACTTGCAAAAAAAAATAATTTGCTATCTTTTCTTTATTTTTTTGTTGTTCACACTGTGTGGTGTTCTTAAATTGGAGGGAATACGTGTAAATTTTGAATGAGACAATTGCATTATTGTTAACATAAAATTGTGTTCCGTAAAGTGTTAAATTTAAGCTATTTTTTTTTATTTGTGATACATTCTATTTACAAAATTAAAGCTATATGCAATCATGCAATTTGTTTCGGGCTTTGATAAATAAGTATTTTCTAAGTTAATGGAGTAGTTTTTTTAATGATTAAAATTATTTAGAGGAATATTATCATATTGAAAATTGAAAAGAAATAACTCATATTGAATAAAGTAAAAAAGATTTAAAAAATATTTAAAAGAATTTAAGAGCATTTTTATCTTTATTAATATTTATCCATGGATTGTAATAGATGGATTACTAATCCAACCAAATTGGGTGTATTAGTTATACACCCTATAATATCATATAGGGTGTATAACTAATCCATGTATTAGTTATCAATTGCTCGTTATTTTCTACCAAACATAGTATTAATTTATCCCACATTGTAGTACATGGATTAAAAAAATAAACCGTCCTACCAAACGACTCCTAAGAATATAATATGGCATCCGTTTTTGGTATGATTATCCTAAGAAGAAATATTTGGTCAAACTTATTTATACATTGAAAAGATAAATATAAATATTAGATTTAAATATTTCTTTTCTTTTCTATATTATATAAGAGTTTCGACTTGTTAGTTATTTGTCAATAATTTCAAACTAAGGGTATTATGATCATTTGCATATTACTTATATGTATTGTTATACCAACGTGGCACATAGACTACGTTAGAAGAGAATTCGTGTCTTTCCATTACTCACCTTACATGTACACCTTAATCCAAATCTCCAAAGTCTCTTTCTTTATAAATTCAATTCTTTGGAGCACCTTCAAGCCATGGTTAATCCCTTAGATTTTTTGATGTCAAATTTATACATCTTTCTCCTTTACTTTAATTGCCTGATTTAAATTCTTTCATGGGGTTTCTTTGGATAGGTTTTCTATTGTAATTTTGTATGTTTCTGAATTTAAAGTTTCATAATTTTGATGAAAAATTAAATTTTTTGGTGAATTTTTCTTTGCCAAATCTTATATCTCAGACCCACTTATATTTTACTACAAGTGAATCAAATGATAATCAAAGAAGAGGAGAGCTCAAGAGTTGTGAAAACGAGATAGATTATGAGCTAGACAATAGTGAAGATTCTACAGGGTATAGATTCTAAAAAGTTGATCTTTGTTCTCTATTATTACATGATTTGTTCTGTGTATTGAATTCATGCCAAATAAATGGCATCTTTGCCCTTTGTCCCAGCTTTTTGATGAGGTTTTACATTTGATATTTTAATAACTTGAATTTGTGAAGGATTTGATTGTTGGGTTTCTTTCCAGTTCATTGATGATAATAGTTTTTATTTTTATCATGTTACATTATGAGATTTTAATTACAAATTGTAAATCAATAAAATCTATACAGAAATTGAATAATTGAATTGGGTGTTCTTCTTCCCTTAAAATAAAAAGTGGATGGCTTCCAACTCCAAGTAAAACCTCAATTAAACAATCTAATCTAGCTACAAGTGGGAGGCAATGCCACATATTTTGTAGAAAGTCGTAATTGCCACACGTATATAACTAATCTATATGAAAATGATAAGCATCACAGCTTTCCCCATATACTAAATTGTTAGGGATTTTTGTTAGATTTTATAGTGCAAGACTATAAATACCTAGCGTAAAGGAGAATTTTAAAGTTTTCAAGCTTAGAAGAAATCAAGGGACCTAATATGATAAATCATAATAAGAGTTTATTCAATGATCTAGTACACCCACACATCATGAGAAAGTATGACAGTCATCAAGAGACATCTACACATTTGACATTTTAGTATACTAATGGACTAAATTTGCGAGTGATGGTTGGTTTTTAAGATTTTGACAAATTAGAAGCATGCTCACTGCTACATAAAAGTTTACAAAGCTTAAGAAGATGTCTGCATATAGGTAATACATTTTGTATTACGGTATCTCTGTTCCAGTTTCCCACTTACCAAATTTGGCATTGGGGTAGCTATGTGTCATTAGCCCACTTATCCTGCATTATATACAGATTAAGACACAAATTTTATATGATTTATTTTAATTCAAGAGTCCTGGCAAAGGGTATTTAGTGATGGTCATTTTCTTATTGGTTATTCCATTATTCTCACTCATGAATTGTGTGATATGAATTTATGTTTATGGACATTGACAATTAATAGTTTCAGTTGGTACTCCGATTTCAGTAACTATATTATGCAAGCGTGCACTCTGATCCCAATAAATATGTTGTGAAGGCATGTAATCCGATCCCAATGAAATGCAATGCATGTTGTGCAAGCGTGCAACTCCAATCCCAAATCAACAATAAAGTCAAGAAATGAAAAGGAGCCTTAAAGTAATTGGTAATTTATTATCATGCGGCCAGTAGGTCAAGGATTGCATGATTTATTGCTGTTGATAATGTATGGTAATAGAACCCAATGTTTTAATGCTTTTTTCATAGTTTATAATGAGCCTATTTGGTATTTGTAGCTGCATAGAATCTCAATGGTATAGCTTATATATTATAGTATATCAACAGATTCATTTGGTAAGAAAGGTGTATGAAGAAAAAACTTTGTCGACTGGAAAGCTGTTTATCGTTTAAATCTGTATCGATTGATCTGCGATGTAGATTTAGGAGTAGCTATTGGAGGAGATGGTACATTACTACAGGCAAGCCATTTTATGGATGACTCCATTCCTATTCTACGAGTAAATTCTGACCAAATTCAAGCAGAAGAAGTAAGTTCATTTTGCCATTATTTATGGTTTGTGGCTATCAAGTTGTCATGACCCAAATCAAGGCCTACACTAATGGGAATCTCAAGACCAACCAGGAACGGGGACCGCCCCTTAACCCAACCCAACCACCTTTTACAGCCTCAGATGACCTGAATTTCGAATATATAAAATGATTACGTAAATGCTCTCATGAAGACTCTGGGATAGGGTCACAACCATGATCGACCCAACCTAGTCTACCCGCACCAAACCAACTATCTATGCCATACCAAACACCAATATCGATCTCGCCCATACGAAGCCCCAGAAGTACCACAAAGTCTCTATTCAAAAGAATACAAATATTTTGTTGGGACATGCCCCCAACCATGGCTACAACCAATATCCAAAACAAAAACAAAATGTCTAAGATTGTCCATATCATAAAAAAGAGCTTTTCAGAAAGATGAAAGCTTACCACTTCAATTCAAAAGTTGTCCCTGAGTCAATCCTATATAGAAAGAGTCGAATAGTCGGTTTTTGCATAGCGTGGGTATACAACCACTGGTAGACGGGTTAGAGAATGACTGCTAGTATGTATCTCAGGATAAGGATAAAGTAATGTCATTTAAACAACAAAGTAAAATCATTCACGATGCATACAACCATACATATATATAAGTGTCGGGAAAGGGAATCGGGGTTTACTATGCATTTAAAACCTTTACCTGGGTTGTGTAACCTTTCCGTTTTAACACACCCATAGGCCGTATAGGTTCAACTCCCCCTACTGAAAAAGTCTCAATGCGTGTAGCCGCACGATAGTACATCTCTCCAATATAAAACGTCTTGCACGTGGTCATCGACGACCCCTCATATCGGCAAATATGAGTTTTTAGTTTCAGTTCCCCCAGAACCTCCACCTTCTACGACTTAGTTACACCTCCCGCCATTACTGCACAAATTAAAACCATGTACAAACAACTTAATTACCATTTATTAACCAATGAAAATTATTAGTGGTATCGTCATACCAACCATACTTGCAAGATTTATCCATAGCCAAACTATTTTGGTTAAAGGGACTCTCAAGTGTCCTTTCTGTTTACCATATTAACCTCTTGGAAGACTATCATGTTCTTCACAAGCAAGCCCCAAAGCAATCCCTAAGTTGAAACCCTAGCTTTCTTGCCCTAGAAACTCTTGAGAGAATTATGATGTGTTTTGGAATAGTTTTCTAAGTGTTAGTGAATAAAATAATAGGGTAAATAACCTCCTAAGTGTATTAGAAGTCATGGGTCATAATTAGGATAAGTAGAAAAATGTCCAGAATACCCCCACTTAAGTTCCTTACAAACCCGTCACAAGGATAGGACTGACCCTCTTACGAGTCGTACTCTTTCTTACAATTGATTTTTGCACCAGTCGTACCCAGGCCTTAACCTCTGGATCAGACACTATCCAGCGGTGAAATAACTCATAACAATCCTTATGACTCGTACTCCTAAGTCGTGACCATTTCAGTGATCGAAACCATCCTACCAACTAACACTGGTCAGCTTACGACAGGACCATACTACTCGTACCCCAGCATACGGATCGTACCCTAGAGTCGTATTAGGTACGAAAAATGGATTTTAGCAAAAATTTTTGAGGACAAAACCCAGGATGTAACATTCTCACCCACTAGGAACATTCATCCCCAAATGACGGATAAGGTGCGGGTAACCACACACAAAGTCATTTGCATTATCAAACATATTCCCAACCTTCATCAAAGTTTGAAAACAAAGAGGACAAGATATTAATCTTTCCTTTAATAAAATCAGAAAATAAAGATGTGTTCAAGAACATATACCTTCTGCACGAATACTAGGAGCAAAAAACAAGACCTGATTCTTGGACTTCATGTCCTCTTCCGCTTCCCACGTAGCTTCTTATACCTTACGGTTCCACCACAGAACCTTAACCGAAGCCACATCCTTGGTCCACAACCAATGAACTTGACTATCCAATATCTCAATAGGGACATCTTCATAAGACAGAGAATCCGACATATCCAACCCTTCCAAAGGAACGACCAAAGAAGGATCGTCAATACACTACTTTAACATGGAAATATGAAAGACCGGATGAAACAAACCCAAACTAGATGAAAACTCCAACTCATAAGAAACATTATCAACTCTCTGTGAAATCACATAAGGACCAATAAACTGAGGACTGATCTTCCTTTTATTGCCAAACTGAACTACTCCCTTCATTGGAGACACCTTTAGAAATATTTTATCCCCAACGTTAAACTCCAAATCTTTACGCCTAACATCCGCATAATACTTTTGGAAACTCTGGGCAACCTTAAGCCTATCCCGAATTACTTTCACCTTATCCATAGCTTGATAGAAATATATCCACCTCACCAAGCTCAAGCTATCCAATAGGCGATCTATACCTCCTACTATATAACTCTTAAAAAGATCCATGCCAATACTTCAATGATAGCTATTATTGTAATCAAATTCTACCAAAGGTAGATGCTCAACCCAACTTCCACCATAATTATTCACGCATGCTCGAAGTTTGTCCTCCAATGTTTGAATCATTCTTTCTGCTTTCTCGTTCGACTATGGATGAAAAACTGTACTCAGACTAACATTAGTCCCCAACCATTTCTGGAAAGACCAACAGAAATGAGATGTAAATTGCGTACCATGATAAAAAATAATCGAAATAGGCACCCCATGCAGCTTCACAATCTCTTGAAGATACCAAAATGTCATCAATAATCACAATGAAAAAGAGATCCAAATACTACCTGAACACCCTGTTCATCAAATTCATAAATGTTGGCAGAGCATTTGTCAACCCAAATGACATCACCAAGAACTGAAAATGCCCCATACCGAGTACGAAAAGTTATCTTAGGGAATCCACCTCCTTAATCTTAAGCTGATGGTACCCAGACCAAAGATCTATCTTAGAAAAAAACTTGGCACTCTATAACTGATCAAACAGATTATCTATCCTTGAGAGAGAATACTTATTCTTGACTGTTACCTTATTCAACTTCTTATAGTTAATGCACATCCAAAGGGAACCATCTTTCTTGCGCACAAACAATACTAGTGTACCCTACGAAGAAATACTAGGACGAATAAACCCCTTATCCAGAAGATCCTTAATTTGCTCCTTGAGTTCCCTTAACTCAGCCAGAGCTATTCTATACGGAGGAATAGATATTGGAAGAGTGTCCTAAAACAAATCAATACCAAACTCTATTTTCCTATCTGAAGGAACACCAGAAAGATCATCTGAAAAGACCTCTAGAAATTCATTAACTACCAAAACTGACTGCAAATAAGGACCTTCTGAGTTGGAATCTTAAACCCGAACCAAGTGATAAAGACACCCTTTAGAGATTAACCTTCAAGATCTAAGATAAGAAATAAATCTCCCTTATGAGCTAAAAAATAACCCTCTCATTCTATTTTGGCTCACCAGAAACCTAAAGATGACCTTACGAGTCCGATAGTGAAAAGACGCATAACAAGAATGCAACCAGTCCATACCCAAAATCACATTGAAATCCACCATCCCTAACTCAAACAGATCTACCAAGGTTTTTCTATCCCCAGATGGGACGAAAAAGTTTTTTTGTGCTCCAAATCTAGGAGGCATAATCTGAAAGACAAACAACCAAGGATTAGAGAAGATTCCAAGACTGAGAATTTCACGAAAGTGAAACATTCCTAAATGTCTCGTAAACTCTCTCTTATGAGGGTGGCGCACTTCAAACCCTTAAAAGAGACTCTGCTCAACACAGCTTTGTGGACTTTCCAGTTGACCATGAACCTAAAGCTCTGATACTGACCTGTCACCACCCGAACCTGGGCCTAGAAGTAATGGGCATCCCAAGTCCAACCAGGACTAGGGACCACCCCCTTAACCCAACCCAAACACCTTTCACAACCTCAGATAAGCTGAATTTTGAGCATATAATAAGATTGCGTAAATACTCTCATGAAGACTCTAGGATGGGGTCACAATCATGACCGGCCCAACTGAGTCTACCTGCACCAAACCAAAGATAATATCAAAACATAACATGATAATTAAACCTAAAATATAATATGATGAAAAAACCAACAATATCGTCCAATAATGTCAGCCCCAATACCAATACTAATGCCAAGGAAAACACCAATACTAATCTTGCCCATACCAACTCCTAGAATTACCACAAAGCCTCTATCTAAAAAAATACAAATATTCAGTTGGGACATACCCCCAACTATGGCTAAAACCAATATCTAAAACAAAAGCAAAATGTCTAAGAATGTCTATATCATGAAATGATGATTTTTGAAAAGATGGAAGCTCACCACTTCAATCCAAAAGCTATCCCCGAGTCAATCACTATATAGGAGGAGTCGAACAACAAGTTCCTACATAGTGTGGGTATACAACCACCAGTAGATAGGTTATCGAATAACCGCTAGCATGTATCTCAAGATAAGGATAAAGTAATGCCATTTAAACAACCAAGTAAAACTATCCACGATGCATATAACCATACATATATATAAGTTCTAGAAAAGGGAATCCAGGTTTATTATGCATTTAAAATCTTTACCTAGGCTGTGTAACCTTACTTTTTTACCATACCCATGGGCCGTATGGGTTCAGCTCCCCCTGCTGAAAAAGTCTTAGAGCATGTAGCCGCACGATCAGGAAATATCTCATGGGATGATTAGTATATCCCTCAAATATAAAATGAGTCATGCGCACGTGGTCATCACAGACCCCTCTATAATGCCCTGAATCTGGTATCCGAAATACTACACGGTGCTCATGACCTCGAAAGACCACAAGCTAACCCATGACTGATATCTGTACCTGTATACTGCATAATATATGGTATAATGCAAAAACATGAACTGAAAGGTCATAAGGTTCAAAACTGTAACATAAGATCTGATAAATCGTAACATATGAATAGGGTATGAAATACCCAAAATAAAACTGAAATAAGCTATCTGAACATACTGTAGTCTGAAAATTCTCTAAAATATGACTGTCTGAATATGGAGTTGATGGGACATGTCCCCAACTAACTCCAACTAATAAACTAATTAATGAGATAAATAAGAAATGATCTTGTCCTCGAAGGATGAGGACTCACTGCTAATATTGGAATTTACTGATGCTTTGGAGCTCGTATCTCTAAACCTATGATATAATACATCATAGCGCAAATGCGTCAGTACTTTGAATGTACTGGTATGCATGTGAGGTAGGCTGAATGCATGGGGTTCATATGCATGAATAATACTGACTAACTAACTAATATGAACGTGAGAATGCATGCATGCATACATAGTAACTATATCTGAAATTGTGATAACATGAGTTTACTGATAACTAACATGACTAATGACTAATTTTGTTAACTGATAACATGAGCGACTGTATCTGACAGTCTTGAATCTGATGAAACTAGCTGAGTTCTGTACTATATTTGAGTTGACTATATCTGACAGTCTAGATTTTGTAACATAAAACTGTAGGAAATAATCATCTAACCGACATGCCCCAAATGACACATTATAACTGAATTAGGGCCCAATCTGTGCCCTGATTGGAAGGGTGTTAATATTGCGCCACTAGTAAGGACAACATGTAAGTGACCCTGTCTAGCAGGTTACTCTAATGAGAATGGTGGGAACCCTCAACTAGCAGGTTAAGCCACCTCATCTACCCTCAACTAGCCGGTATGATGTCTTAACCTACGTTGGCTACGTAGTTTCGAAATGCAAGGATTGCTTCTAAGAATCACACCCTCTACTGGCAGGTGAATTCCCCTCCTTGGGTTCACTCGGTGCTAATTTCTACTCCCATCTGAATAGACACTAAGCATGATTAACTGGTCTGAACATGGACTGAGTTTACTGAATTCCATTAACTGATGGAAAATTACTGATATCTGACAACTGACTGATTTTGTGAGATTATTGAGGTTACTGAATTATTGAACTTTCCTGAGTCACATGATTGACTAAGTTTTATGGATCATGGCTTGACTGAGGATATCGTGAAAATATGATACTGGCTTTAGACATACAACTAAATTGTCGGATACAAGTACCCCCAAGACTCAATGGAAAGAAACTAACAAAGCATGACTTTCTTGAATACATGACCAACATCGCAATCCATAATTCATTTATCGAGGCAATTCATCAAACATGTGATATGCATAAGCTTGTACATAAATGGGGATTTCATAAGATCATACTAGTTGGGAACTTTTTTCCTTCACATAGGCATTTAATCAAACACATGGTAGGCAGAGTATATGAGACAACATTATATAATAAATTAACATCATGATTCAACTCTAATTTCATCATCCAAGGGTTTAATCATAGGTCTACATAAATCTACCTTTATACTAATCAATTCCACAAAAAATTTATCACCCAACATGAATTAGATTTCAATTGGTCATTATCAACATGAACAAAAGCAACCCAACATCAAATTCATAAAGAAATCCATACAATTGAACTTTGAAAAGAGATTCTTGGGCTCCATGGACGAAAGGAGTTTAATAATGAACACTATGCATACCTGGGTTGAGTTTCTTGAAGTTCTTGAACTTGAAGAATTTGAATCTCTTAGTTCTTGAAGAAGATTTGAATTTTATTCTTGGGGATTAATCTTAGAGGAAAAACCCCAATTTTGTTGTAGTAGATGGATAATGAATTTTCAGAGCTTTGGATGGATATAACTAGGTATATAAATGGGTGGTAAAAGACCAAAAATCTCCCTTTAAAATGGCTTTAAAATAACTGAATGGAACATGTGACTGTGGGTGCGACAGTCCGTCGCTGGATCGACGGTCCGTTAGATTGACCATTGCACTGGAACCAGAACTGGAACTTACTGCCTTAGTGCGATGGTGGGGTGCGACGGTCCGTCACTGGGTCGACGGTCCGTCGATCCTGACCATCGTTTCTAGGTAAAATAGGGCCTCACTGTTTTCCTTGCGATGGCCTAAGCGATGGTCTGTCGCTAGTTCGATGGTCCATCGACCTGGGCCATCGATCCTGGGCAGAAGGTAGTCACATTGCCTTGTTGCAATGGTCGTTGGCGACGGTCCGTCGCTAGTCCGATGGTCTGTCGGCCTCACTGTTACACCTAGGCGGTTTTATTGCCTTTTGTATTTCGGCCATAACTTTCTCTTCCAATGTTGGATTTTGATGAAATTGATATCGATGGAAAGCTTATTCAATTTTTCACGTGACAAAAAGTGAAAATCTTAAAAATACCACGTCTACAAAAGTGGATTCATTTTTCAAAGAAAGATTCTAACATTCTTGGGACAATTTCAAGCTAGGAAAAAGTACGGGGTATTACACTCTCATATCGCCAACTGTGAGTTTCCATTGTTGGTTCCCCCGAAACCTCCACCTTCCATGGCTTAGTTACACATCCCATCATTAATGACCGAATTAAAATCATGTCCAAATAATTCAATTACCATTTATTAACCAAGGCCAATTATTAGTGGTATCGTCATACCAACCATACTTACAAGATTTATCCATAGCCAAACCATTTAGGTTAAGGGGACTCTCAAGTGCCCTTTCTGTTTACCATATTAACCTCTTAGGAGACTACTATGTTCTCCAGAAGCATAAATAATTAGCCTTTAACCTTTGTAAGTTATTTAAACCATTTATAGTTTCATATATAAGCTAAAAACAAGCAAGAGTTTCATTTAAAGAAGTCAATGCAATGAACATATCTTTATAAGCATTTTATCAAACACCTGGGGCATAATATAATCAAAACCAATTCCAAAGACCATTAAATCATTACCATGCAATCCAATTGCCCAAAACCATCATTGATGCATATAAAAGCATAATTAAATCATAGAAAACCATAACCAAGCCATTATAAACAAAACCCCTAATTAATAGTTGAAAACCATATACCATGCAACATTAAAACCATGAAAACATCCATAAAATCCATGACTTTTTAGAACTAATAAGTAGTGACGAGACACATACCTTAAATTGAGAAAGATGATGGAAGAAAATCACCAAAGCAAGCCCTAAAGCAATCCCTAAGTTGAAACCTAGCTTTCTTGCCCCAAAAGCTCTTGAGAGAATTATGCTGTATTTTGGAATAGTTTTCTAAGTGTTAATGAATAGAAAAATAGGGTAAATAACCTCCTAAGTGTATTAGAAGTCGTGGGTCATAATTAAGGTAAGTAGGTAAATGTACAGAATATCTCCACTTAAGTCCCTTAAAAATCCTTCACAGGGATACGATTGACCCTCTTACGAGTCGTACCCTTCCTTACGATTGGTTTCCACCAGTCGTACCTAGACCTTAACCTTTGGATCAGACACTGTCCAGTATATGACTCATCCAACCAAGTCGTAACCTTAACATACGATCCATACCCATGATCCGAGTGAATTACTATGAGGATCAAACACTGCCCACCATACGAGTTATCGATAAGACTCGTACCAATTCTTGAAACTCGTATCCCTAAGTCGTGACCATTCCAGTGATCAAAACCATCCCACCAACTAACACTAGTCAGCTTACGGTAGGATCATACTACTCGTATCCCAGCATACGGCTCATACTTGGAATTGTATTGGGTTCGGAGAATGGATTTTAAGGAAAGTTTCTAAGGACAAAACCTAGGATGTAACACAAGTTCTTCAAAATCCATATTCAAGTTCACCTGTGATGACCTCTATTGCATGTTGTTGTGTCACTTCTTATACTGATCTTCTTCTTTTCGATAATTGCTTAGGCCAAAAACTACACCAAAATTCATCAAAAGTGATGACAGAAAATAATGAAGGCAAAAAGAAAGAAGAGGGTAATTCATGGCGTAGGTTGATGAGTTGATGGATCTTTGTGAAATGGCGAAGAAGAGCTCTCTTGGGTTAGCCAACAGATAAGTGTTGAGCTGATATTCAGCTGCAGGGCAAATGGAGGTAGCTGAAGAAACATGAGCCACATAATCACTATGAATAACATAAAGCCAAGGCTGTATTTTTAAGCCTTATATAGTTTCAACCATTTTATACAATGCTAACAATACTTTCAAGTCTCAAACTATGTGGTATTTATTCATTTTGTTTCTCGATTAGCACACTGACTTTATATATAGAGACTTTACAAAAGGTGATTCGTTAGTTTATACTCAAAAAATAAAATGCTTTTTTCCCAGCAAATCAAATACACAAATAAAGCATATGCATATCTATAGCTTCCTTTAATATAACAATAATATAATCACAATACTTTTCAATACAATGTACAAAGTATATAACCCCTTGTAAAACTTGTTTCTTTGATGTCATAAAATATATAGTTTGTTTTACACATTGATGCATTGCATCTAATTTATTTTTTTACATGCACCATGTAGGGCCCCCAACCCCCTAGTATATTAAGAATCATTACTATTTACTTTTTAAATTTTTTTAAAAAGGATATAAATTAATTTAAAAGCTATTGCTCTTCTTTAACTTCAAAATTCGTTCACTCAAACTTCTAAATGACATGAAATAAGTGTAGCTTAAAAATGTATCAACTATCGCATAATTATTTTAACCTCTTAGGTGTAGTTTGGTTTGAAAATAAGTTATATTGGGATTAGTTATGTTGGGATAAGTTATGATGGGATAAGCTATACTTGGATTATTTATGCTGGAGTTATTTTTTATTGAGTGTTTGGTTTGTTGGATTTAAAGTAATATGTATGGTATAATCTCTAAGAATAAATTGATTGATTAACAAAATACCCTCCATCTTACTTAACTATATATATACATATATATATATATATATATATATACATATATATAT